>NC_051176.1:91386605-91399105 GCF_013339695.2 Rhipicephalus sanguineus | reverse complement strand
CCACTGAAGAGGTGCATGAAGGAATATAGCGTAAACATAATCACTACATCATCGCAGCATCTGTTTATATCACAGTCTACACACAGTCTATATCACAGTTAAAAAACATGCACGCTGAAAAACTCACATCGCATTGCCCATGGGTCAACGTTCCGGATACCACGCACCAACTTGAAGAGACCGATACTGCAGTCAACCGATAAATCCGCTCGGAGGACCTTCTGCGCGAGCCGAGGAGAGGCATTGTCCATAGCATTGCCGATGAACTCCCTAAGCTTGGCCACGTAGCTCACGTTCGGCTGCAGTCCATCTTCGGGATCAAAGTCCGTCTCGCCGTCACAGAGGCAGGACGTCGCCAAAGCGCACAGAAAAACAGTTAGCACGAAGACGTGCGACGTCGGTGGCGAACACTTGGCGCTTCTTCGAGGTGTCATGATGACGCACGCCGAAAGATTGACTGTCAAACACGTCAAGACCGGGTTCACGGGGCCGAAAAGCCACTCTGGTTGTTCATGGGTGTTTAATATTAAAGTCCTTGCATTAATATTAAAGTCTCTACATTCCAAAATACGTTAATAATTCGTGTAATATCATTTACGAGTGCATGGAAAAGAGACTCCCGGCCGCATCGCCAGCTCTCTCTGTAGCTGGTGGCTCGAATAAGGGTAGTTCACGTATGGCGAAAATCGTCTGGACTCGCCGCCCACCACCTTTTTATAATCACGCGTGTCGTCACGGCACCCGCACGGTCCCTCGATCTGCTCGAGGTGGCCTTTCCACGCGGAAACGCGCTCCAAACAGATCGACTTTCTCCTTCGTATTTTTTCTCACCCTCACTTTTTGCGCGGCGGTGACCTTCTGAAGGCGGCACGGATTTGGCTCGTTCCTGTAGTAGCGCGCCAAGCCTTGAACCCGCCGCGTTTTCGTGATGACGTGTACAGCACAAGATCGCTCGGGAGCAATGAGCCGACCGAATACACGCATATGAGAGCTCCTGACCTGCCAACGAGCACTGCTGAGCGGTCACAGACTCGGAATAACGCGCTCGCGTCATACTTGCAGTGAATTGCTCCTCCGCATCCAGCGCGGTGATGTCTAATACGCGGCATCGGACTTTCGCTATTCCAGTGAGCACCTTTTTTTTTTTCTCTCATCCTTGTAGCTTGTATTGCCTTACAAGTGTCGTGGCGTTTTCCAATAATTAATGCTCTCTCGATTTTGAGCTTGTCGGCGATCAGCCGTTTCTGACACGACAGTCTCATGTTCTGTCGAGGTTACTGAGGTGACCTGTCATTTCGCGTTGCCACATTTCATTGTTGCCTGGATATGAACGCATGACCGTCGTTGTTGCCCGTAGCAACTGAGGTGTTGCACTGCTAAGCAGGTGGATGACGGTCCGATTCCCAGCATGGAGGAAGGAAACAGTTAGGAGGGAGCATTGCGCAATGCGATAGAAAGAGAGAGAGAAAGAAAGGAAGAAACGAAGAAAGAGAGAAAGAAACAAACGAAGAAAGAGAGAAAGAAAGAAATGAAGAAAGAAAGAAAGAAAGAAAGAAAGAAAGAAAGAAAGAAAGAAAGAAAGAAAGAAAGAAAGAAAGAAAGAAAGAAAGAAAGAAAGAAAGAAAGAAACGAAGAAGGAAAGGAAGAAGGAAAGAAGGAAATGAAGAAAGGGAGAAAGAGAAAGAAGCTTAGTTTGAGTATTTTCACTGATGAAACAGCAGCGAAATCGAGTTCTTTTTTCTAGTTTCAGTTATTGTTTTCACTCCCTCTGATGATACGCTACAATCGCCGTACGCTGCAATGAGAAACGAACGCTAGGATATGTGCAAAATTCACATAACCTCTCCTCACATTTTTGACATTCAGTGTGACGTGAACAACCTCAATTTCCAGCTTCAATTGTTTTTGCGGCTCATGCGTCATTTTGGAGGTTAAACCTAAACAACCCATCGGTCAAACAACTTATGTTCGAGCTTTATTTCGCCAGTAGCAAGAGAGGGAAGCAAGGAAATGGAGGGAGGTTAACCAGAAGCACGTTCGGTTTGCTACCCTGCACTGGGGTAAGGGATACGGGGACAAAAAGAGACACAGATGAAGAGAGGAGAAGAGAAGAGGGATGAACACAATCACGAGCACACTTGGGGGAGCACATCCAGTCTACAGGCGGTCACTTAGGTATGTTGATTTTAGGTATTTCAGTAGCGCTTTCACTGCCTTATTTCGCCAGGAAAATCTGGATAATCTTCGGGGCTAAAAGCTGCTCCAGGCAGTTTGAGTGAGTGCCTGAAGACCCTCACCTTGGCATCAAACAAGCCACTTAGGCTATACACAATAAAACATATTACAGGCTGTTCTTGGAATGAACACTGTTACACTAACAAATCTACGACATAATAATATCTAGGGTTTAACGTCCCAAAACCACCATATGATTATGAGAGACGCCGTAGTGGAGGGCTCCGGAAATTTTGACCACCTGGGGTTCTTTAACGTGCACCTAAATCTAAGTACAAAATCTACGACATACGAATCACTAAATATTTTGTATCTTAGATGATATTACACGATTTCGCATAATGACACTGTTTACGTCACCGAAAGATGGGCAATCAGTGCACCGTGGCCCCGTCAGCGTAGCGTGGATTGCCGGGACGCTGACTGCCTGTTGCTCGTTAAGCAACAGGCTAACGATCACGCGGCGTTTGTTAAATAGAAAATGACCGTAGAATACAAATAGCGTAACCGTACAAATGCAAATACGCACTTGTCATCATGCAAAATCCTACACTTCATTACGGGTGAACCTTTGCCGAGAAATCAAGACACCACCAGAACGACAATGATAGCGGCGCGTGAAATGGTTTGTTTGTCGAATCCAGCCCTAAAACGGATCATGAATACGCCATCGTATGCGCACATTCCACCGCAGTCGTTGATGCTCACTCAATTGAGCGATTGCAAGATTGTTTTTGAAGCGCGTTCCAAACTGAGAAGATACGCCTCTAATGATGCCCAATTTTCGAAAAGGAAGAAGAACGTGTTTTCGATGAAGTTTCGAATATGGGAAACGCATGTTACATGGGATTGAGGGACAACCTAAAAACGGCAGTCGCTGTTCGGGGGAAATCTGTCACCGGCAAAAATTGAAATATAATTTACGACAACCTTAAAGATTTTAGAACACGAAGACATCCCACAGGAGCACATAAAGTTGTTTTCAATGCAATTCAAATCAGCACGAAGGCAAAGAAAGAAAGCTTCCCTTAAAAAAACATGCGTGGCTTCTTAACTTCAATCCTATGCCATCTAGGCGTGGTAGATTAGTAGCTTGAGCACAGCGCTGCTAAACACGCCAGCACGGGTTCGATTCTCGCTCAATGCGGCCGCACTTCGATTGGGCCGAGGTCCAAAAACGCCCCTGTGGTGTTTTTTTAAACATCTGGCGTTGAAAACTAATCCGTAGACCCCACTACGGCATATGCCTCAAAATCATATTTTGATTTATCAAATGAAACTACAGAATTAATTTTCCAAGTGGGGAACACTTTAGGGGCTCGGGCTGTCGTATGCTTTCATCGTATGCTGTCATCTCATGTCGTCGCTTTGGGTCACGCAGGCAAAACCATGTATAGCATAGCCATGTATAGTATTGCATAGCAAGAGGGCGGGCAACGGAAGTGAGGGTGAGGAGGAGGTAAAGAAGAAAGGGAGAGGGTAAAGCATAGAATAGCCATGCATGGCGTCACGCAGGAAAACCATGTATAGCACAGCTTTGTGTAGCATAGCCATGCATAGTATAGTATAGCAAGTGGACGGGAAAGAGAAGTGAGGTTGAGGGGGAGAGATGTGAGGGTGGTGAGGAGGGAAAGGAGGGGGTATAGCATAGCATATCCGATTATAGTATTAGTATAGCGAGAGGGTGGAAAAGGGAAGTGATGAGGAAGGAAAGGAGAATGGGAGGGTAAAGTGTAGCATAGCCATGTGTAGTACAGGATAGCAAGGGGTAGGAAAGGGAAATGAGGGTGAGAAGGGAAAGGAGGATGGGGAGGGTAGAGAATAGCACAGCTGTGTATTGTACAGTATAGCCAATGAGGTCGGAAAGGGAAGTGGGGGTGAGGAGGATGGAAATGAGGAGGGAGAGGGCAGACCATTACATAGCTGTGTATAGTATAGTATAGCAAGGGGATGGAAAGAGAAGTGATGGTGAGGAGGGTGGAAAGGAGGAGGGGAGGGTAAAGAATAGCGTAACCGTGTGTAGTAGAGCATAGCAAGGGGTGGGAAAGGGAAGTGAGGGCGAGGAGGAGGGGACAGGGCACCACTCCATCACAAATGAAGGTTTCCTTTCCCGCCATAGATGCGGAGCAGGCTCAAGTTGGGAACACCAGCGCTAGCTCGCCCATGAACGCGAGCGTCGCTGAATGGCAGGCGAATCACTGCCCCTCACTTCCTACAGCTTTCACGTTGAGTGCAACTGCATACATCTTTTTTTTTTCATCCATTCTACGTCGTAATAGTTTATCCTGAAACGTATCCTCGAAAAGTGGTCCAGCAATATAATGACACCCTGAGAAGCCCTTAGCTATGTGAAAGGACCCAAGGCACGTTTGTCAGCCGGTGGACTCTATGTGCACTGCGTACGTACGCCTCTTTATCCATAATTTAGTTTCACTTCCCCGCACCCGATAAAGTTACACAAACGTTGCGAGGCAGGTAATTGCCGGTGTGTGGTTGACCGAATATACGGAGACAATAATGCGGGCCACGTGGCAAGCATCAAGAGCTGGGCTGGAGCACCCGACTATAGAGGAAGTCTCCCCACAAAATTGACGGTCGTGGCCTTCGGCGTACTTGTGGTTGCCTTGTTTTTCTTTTATTCGGTGATCAGCCACCGACTGCTGGGCGCTGTGGCAAAGGAACAAAATATGCGAGACTTCCAACAACAGCACGCAACAAATCGCGTTAGCACAGGCACTCACAAGAGAGCAAGTAACAAAACGACGCACATCTGTTTTGGGGCTTCTTTGGCGATGTTGTCAGCTTCGAAAGCCGCGATGATGATGACAGGCAGTGTCATTCGATGTGATCGGCGCGGAACGGCACTTAGCGAATGCGGTCTTCGAGTGTGTGTGTGTGTGTGTGTGTGTGTGTGTGTGTGTGTGTGTGTGTGTGTGTGTGTGTGTGTGTGTGTGTGTGTGTGCGCGTGTGTGCGCGTGCGTGCGTGCGTGTGCGTGTGTGTGCGTGTGTGTGTGCGTGTGTGTGCGTGCGTGCGTGCGTTCATGCGTGCGTAGCTGGCACAAAGGCGGATTTCTAGGCGCGATCGGTCAATGTCCAGCTCGACATTTTATCCATTATCGTAATCGCTAGTTTCTTGGGCGTCACTTTTTTCACCGAAGCACACGAGAATACAAATGGGGCACTGGCGTCTCGTCTTAAATGCTCAAAATGCGCCATGACACTATATACGCTGCGCGAAAATTTAAGACTTATGAACGGGACTTTAGCGGAGTAGGGCATGAAAGAGAGGGAGGTGGCAGGGGTGAAAGTTTATAAGACTTCTCGTTGGCCTGCTCAGATGCGTGTTTGTCAATGAATCATTCGGTGCGAAAAAAAAAAAAGAACATACATGAGGCACAAACTGGAGAGGTGTCTCCTCTGTTTGCCTCGTCTGGTGTGTCCTGATTTCTTTCTCTTCTTCTTTATTTTACTGCGGTGTGTTTCAGAAACTAAAAGTTAGAACACAGTTCCAGAGCCAAACTGCGGTGTCGCTAGGCGAATCTCGGACCACTTTCTCTTCGTGCCGACCGGACACTGCGCTCCTCTCTGATGCAATAACGCTCGCACGCGTGCACGGTAAACAGAAGTAGGAAACTTAAATGTGAGCGATGCAAAGGTGTTGGCGAATGATACATTGCGGGGCGTAAGAGAGCACGAGTCTTCGCTTACGAAATCGGGCACCATGCCTTAGACGCACCGCATGCGATATTTTTATCCTTTAGACAGTCGTGAGGGTTTTCATTTATTCTTTTCGTTTCGTTAGCACGTGAAAGCAAAACTGTTTTCTCGTTCCGCAGCCGTTACTTTAAATACGTGCATGCACGTAGCTTTGTCGCGGGAGTCCTCCGGGAAGGCTAGTGTATCCTTCTCGACGCATTGGTTTTGGCTCTGTATGAAACAAGGAAGTAGCTTAAGTCTCGTAGTATATGCGAGGTGAGCGACAGCACGCGGAGCTCCGCTCGCTATTAAACGCACTGCGTGCACATCCGTTATTTGTTGACTAGATGCATCCGAAGATAGATACGTCCTTGGTTCCTCCGAAGGAAAGCTACAGTTGGCACTGGCGTTAAGAAAGGAGAGATATCGGACACAAGGAGACAGCCCGGACTTGAAAAACCGTCTAACGCTAGAATCGTTCGTAAGAGAATACTTATGCAATACTGAGCCTGGGCACATAAGTATAGAAGGCGGCCGACTAACAGCAAAGAACATTCGCGAAAATAAAAGCTTTGTTCCAGAACCGTTGGTCAAGGGACCATGCGCTCCAGCCGGGGGTCACCTTCTAAGTGTGTATCACAAACGGAGGGCCAGGAGAACGGCCTTGGCGAACCGCTATTGCGCGAGAGGGCTTACCGAACCTTTTTTGTGGGAGCACTGCAAATCGGCGGGTGAGCTTCATCATCTAAATCAGTGGCGCGTAATATGCAAATTTGTAAGCGCAAATCTGTCTCCGTAATTTAATTTCACAACACTTCCTGTTACAGCTGAAAAATAGTGGGGGATTACCAACGTAACCATAGAAGAAACACGAGCGATATTAGAAACAGAGCTGCCTATCCCGTTGAAGACCCGGTTATGATTAATAGTGCTTAGTGGGAACGCTTGTAAGTGTGCCTGTGCTTTCGTTGATACCGGATGAGACGGTGTTAAACTTATAGATTAGGTAAGGCTCGCGGGCTTCACGATCATGATGAGAGCGAAAGCCTGACTCAAGTATAGTGGCTCGAATATTTTCAAAAGAATGTCCAGGTAAACGAATGTGTTTTCATAATGGTAGGCTAGGAAGCTTATTGGAATGCGATCTATGGTTGTTAAAGATTTCATACCAGACTATGTGCATACGTACTGAGTTGTATGCATCATGTACGGTGTCTGTGCTGTTTTTTTAGTTTTTTTTAGTTCCTTCTCGTATTAACCTTGATGTGTTTGAAGCGTACTTCAGGAGAAGTTAAAAAGTAAAAATTGATCTCAGTGCTGCGTAGATTTTCTTTTGCGATCTGACTGTTTGCAGTTTAATGCTAGCATGTGATTACGTTCCCGCGAAAAAAAATAGATAAAGCGCAGATCTGATGTCTGTCATCCCCCCCCCCCCCCCCCGCCTTTCCTTCCATGTGACGTGCAATCCAATAATTCTGTCATATCACTAGCGTATAATGCCATATCGACTGCGTGTACAATCTATCTTACTCTGTGTAACCTGACTTCGCTGCCACGAGTCCCAAATGTGCGCGCATGAATCTATGTCGACTGCGTGTGACCGATATCTTATGTTGTCATTCTTGCTATCGATAAGTTCTTTGAAACTATCTACTTTAAGTGTGTTTATAAGGAAACCCCCCGCGATGTACTTGTTACTTTGACAAAGTCTAGTCCACCAGACGAAACGTTAGTAGTGAAAATATACAGTGCCGAACCAACGAAAGTCGTAGTTTCTTTCTTCTTTTCATATATATATATATATATATATATCCGTCGGGATATCCGTCGCGCTTTCCCTCATCCGTGGCTCAGCAATGTGGGTTTCACACAAAGGAGAGAAAGAAAACAAAAAGATGGTTAATCCCTCCATCATAGGAATCGGAATAACACGAAAGTAAAGTGTGCCCTTACAGAAGTAACTGAATGTTTACTGTATATTGATATAAGAGGGTTTGTACAATGTATATTGATGTCTGGCAGCTATAGCACCGTTTAACGTGGATGCATGCCCCCACTTTGATGATTGGTGGTACATCTCCATCCCGACGACTAACGTCCATGTTAAATGATTAAACAAAGCCTTGTTGTAGCTGTAGTAGTTAACGGTGAAAGCGTAATCAGAGAACGAGGTATGATAGCCAGAAGAGCGTCGCATATTGGATGCAGAACTTGGTCGCCATCCCGCGGCATGTTGAAATGTGATTGAACACCACGGCTGGACTATAGGGAAGCGCAAAGCGCGTCGTGCCGCCCCGGTAGCCCGGCCGCGATTTTTCTCGGGGCGAGTGCGTGATCGGGGAACGCGGTGTTACAGCCAGGTGAGGCAAGCACGCATCGCAAAGCTATTTTTGGTTTGAATTAGCGTGATGCTATGAGCGAGGCCGACGCTTTTACGACGCTTGGGCTAAGATCGCCACCTCGCGGTGTGTTAAGGCATTGAAAAAATTGAACTTCTATTGAAAACGCGCCGAATGGGACGGACGTGTAACGCGTTGCAGGTGCTAATCGCGGAGCCCGCAGTATTGACGAATTACTTTACTTTACCGCTCCCAGAGGGCAGCACCACACCGCCACCACCGCCACCACCGCCACCACCGCCGCCACCACCACCGCCACCACCGCCAACCACCGCGGTGACCACGATGGAACCAGATACTTGAAGAAGTAGATTGAATGTGCAGACATCCACCCATTTACGCGAAGGTCGCCTGCGGCTGAGAAGTCACAAGACACTGATAATTCGGTTGAATTCGTGGGAATAAGAAAGTAGCCAAAAAGGAGCCAAGTAGCCAATACGTTTCTTTTTTTTTTCTGTCGCCACCGGCCTAGAAAAGTAGCCAAACTGGCGCAGTGTGGCAAAACCTGGCAACCGTAACCACTGAACCACCGCGGTGACCGCGATGGAACCAGATACTTGAAGAAGTAGTATGAACACACTCAAAAGTTAGGTGTGAGCAGCGGCTCAAGCGAGTGCTACGGATGTTGTATCACGATGACCGAGTACGTTGACGGAGGCTCGCACTTCCACCGTGCACACTTCTCCCATAATGCACCGAGCGCGTCCGCCAGGGGCTACCGAAGCGCTGTGGTTTACGGACAGGTCCAAGGTTTTGCTTGCCGTAATACGCAATTTATTCGCATAACACTTTTTTGCCTCTAATGCCCGTCGGCGCCCTATAACTGCCAACAGTGTTCAGTATATAATAGAGTCCAGCTGCTGCTGCAGCGAGTCGTAAAATCTCTATGGCGTGTATGCGCAGCAGCGAATGCGTGACGCAAGGAAGAAGGAAGCTCATTTACAAGCGCAGCAAGATGCCATCAATCAAGTACGGCTCAATTAGAAGCAATTTCTGCCCTCGGAAAAGCAGTGCTCGAATGAAGCCACGCGGCTTGCCGGAAAAAAACAAACGCACGCGAACCTCGCGGGAAGTCTGCCCGAAATCGAGAAGCAACAGAGGGAAAAGCCAGCTTACAAATAGAGCTGCGAATAGGGCAAATCGAGTGCTATATCGCCTGGCATGAAGTGGCACTCGTCAGGGGCATTAGCACCTGTATTTACGCGAAGGTCGCCTCTTGATCCCCCGTCACGAATGTTTCCTCTCGCTGTTTCGTCGGAAGGAAACCGCCGCTTTTCGCGAGGGTTATTCTCGCCGCGGTGTAGCCTTCGCTGCCTCCGACCGGTGACGTCAAAGGTGTAACTGGCTCGTCTCTAAAAACGCGCAGCGAAGGTGCATTCGCTGTCGACTACTATATCACGGCACGAGTTCGTAATGCACGCCTTGATTGACGTAATCGCAATATGGTCGAAAGCTGGACTAGTTGGTACGTGTTTGAAGGTTAATAACCAGCTAAGACACGTTGTGTTTCAGCCGATTAATCACCTTCAATAACACGTGTGATCGTAAGAATTAACAGATGACCGGATGCCGTGGATATTTTTTTTTATTGACATGATATGAGGAGATGCTTGGTGCAAACAGTGCCAAGGTTTCCATGCGTCTGTCTAAAGATAACAAAATTTCGAATTCAATAAGTGGATCTATATGATATAAATGAGAGCTTTTAGAATTTTGGACAAACCGCGTATTTTCACACATGTTGGAAGCTCTTGCCTTTAAAACGCTGCGCAATGCATTTTTGGATATTGGGATGGAAACCATATCACCTTCGCGATGTGCTTGTCGTGCTGCTTCACCAGCTGCAGTGTTGCCAGGAATATTGCAATGTCCCGGTATCCACTGGAATGTTGTTTCATGATACTTTTGGTTTGCCTTTGTGAGCTCTTTAATTGTGCCATCACTGAATGGTTCTCGCTTTTGTGCCGCAGAGTGATGTTAGTCCCGTCTGTGAATCGCATGAACGCTACCTGTGTTTGCGCATCTTTTACGGAATTGATAAATTTCTATCGCACTTGCGATAGCGCATAGTTAAGCTGTTGTAGGCGATGTCGCCCGAGATAACTTAAATGGATATTGTACAGTGAGGTGCGGTATAGGAAATGTTGAAGTGGAAGATGTTTCATTGCTACATTCATTACGTTTTAGAACACGCAATCTAAAAATCGTCCAGATTATGTTACACGATTCGGTCTCTTGAGATGAATCACTTGAAATCGCAATTCGCAGTTATCTGTCATTTTCTAATTACCATGCCCACTAAATTACATGCTCGTTGCTTCGCGTATAGTTATGTTCTCGCCTCTTGCTATAGGCCGTGCCGGTAACGCCCAATGCGGCTTGGGCTTGTCCCATTATTGTGCTTAGTAGCAGAGGAAGGCTTTAGAATTATTTTTTAGGGGTTTAACCGCAAGGCAATCAGATGCCAGGAGTCGGCGAAGGGGTTTTATTGAATGTAAGGTGAAGCGCTGCAGAAGCGTAAGCTTCCCGGCGATTTGCCCGGGAGGACCCAGGGAAAGGGGAAGGGGTGGGGGTGGGGGGTAAGCCGGACTAACTATGCAAGCTATGCAAGACACAAAATGAAACCGGCATTATTGTGGCCAAAATTGGGAAGTTCGTTTGGGGAAGGTTCATCCAACATTATACCCCACTGTTCGTTATACGACGTGCAGAGTCATTTAGAACATTCGCCTTTATTTGGCAGCCTTTCCTTCTTTCTTTCTTTTCTTTTTCTTTATCTACCGTCGCAGCAAACTTCTAGCGCTGATGTTCTTTCGTGAATGCTGCCATATCAAGGAATTTCGAATCAAAGTTGAGATTCCATTCTGTCGAGAATTCCATTCACGAACCACTAAGCCAATGTGTGCAGGCGGTATTAGTTTTGTGTAACTCACATCTTGGACTGCTGATTGACAATTCCTCCTAAAGGTTCATTGTAAGTTTTAATTGCATGCTACTGTATTATACACGCATTACCAGCAGTGAGTGTTGCATGACGCATTTCTGTATAGTTTACGATTGCCACAAAGGGCACACTTATCCGCCTCGGTAGTCTAGTGGTTACCAGAAGCGTAGCCAGTAATTTTTTTCGGGGGGGGGGGGGGGGTTCAACCATCCTTTTTTTATGTTCGTGCGTGCGTTTGTATGTGTGCGTGTATATATACACAGGCAAATTCGAAAAATATCGGGAGAGGGAGGTTCCACCCCCCCCCCCCCCAACCCCCCCTGGCTACGCCCCTGGTGGTTACGGTGCTTGACTGCTGACCCGAAGGACTCGGGATCGAATCCCGGCCGCGGCGCCGCATTGACGATGGAGGCGAAAATACTTGAGGCCCGTGTACTTAGGTACACGTTAAAGAATCACAGGTGGTCGAAATTTCCAGAGCCCGCCACTACGGCATCTCTAATAATCACATCGTGGTTTTGGGATGTTAAACCCCAACAATTATTATTATCGATCGCGTGTCACCGACGACACGCAGCTGACGACAACACAGCTATTGCAAAACGACAGCGGCATGCGCCACTTAAGCGGTCTTGCAGCAAAGCATTGCATATATACGTGTTTGTAGCGAAACTCGCGAGTGTTCAGCGTGTATGCCTCGCGTCTGGACATAAATTGGGTGCGGTTTGAGCGACGCGCTATAAGCCTTTCAGTGCTGACAAAATATATGAGAAAGGCAATTTATTCACGTCGAGTTTGAAGCAGGATGCAGCGTAAAAGAATTGCCTCTTCGTTGAGAATGTCATCGCGTGAGATGTTTGTACACTCGCATGCATAGGATGTGCACATTTTCATTACTTTCTCTTTCAAAGCAGATGGGCTTACTACATTTGCGCCTATAGTTGCTCCGGGGAGATCGTCAGTGGACACATGATGTACGTACAGGTGACGGAAGTCCTGGCCTCCAATGCGCTGCACGCTTTTAATGAGAGATTTAGCGGAGCTGGCCAAGGGTTGTTATTTGCCTGCTTCGCCACACGTGCCACCTGTAACGCACGAGGTGGTGATTGAATAGAGGGACTAGTAAACATATATAAGGGCCACGTTACTTCCTTGGGCTTTGGCGCTGGCCACTGGCGGAAAGCCAGGAGAGGTTTCCACGCATACTCGATAAACGCCAGCGTGTG